>NW_022196277.1:205650-239239 GCF_008641045.1 Pistacia vera | reverse complement strand
TATGGAAAGCTTGATTTCAAAAGAAAGAAGAATAATTGAACTGTCACTGAACCAACAATTTTTTGGAGATAGATATAATATAATATAATAGAATAAAGCAACGAACAATAATAATAAATAATATCCAACATTAATTCCTTTATAAGTTAGCCAATAATTTTATTTTATTTTCCAAGAAAAGGTTGTGCTACTTAAGCTTTACATCTAAATAATTATAATAATAATAATAAAAATAGAACAATTATATGAAGAGTATGTTTGATGAAAAAGGGCAATAATAAGATATGATATTTGCAAATTAAAACTATATAGAGTAAAACATTACCTTAAATTATAAAAGTCCCAACCTCCCATTAATTAGGTGCACCAACTATAGTTAATTACACAATAAGAAACAGTTGTACATATAATTATTATTAGCCTAACATTATTTTGATTTTATGTAAAGTAACACTTTATCTTTTCTATAAAATTTATATATAAATAACATTATTATATGAGACGCAGATTCTTATCAACTCATATCTAAGTACATTAATTGTCAAAATCATTGAAAATCTTTCTTCTTCATCTCCACAATATATTGATTTTATTTATTTATTCATATATGAAATTATATGCCTTTAAGAAAATTGTTTAATAAATAATATAATTGTAAATCATAAAATATAATTATAAATATAATGTCTGATATCCTACTTATAAATATAAGAAAATTGTTTCTGCTTTATTAATTAGGTACCGAATTTATGGTATTGTGTACTCTTGTATATCGTGTTCATGAAACTATAATGAATTTTTCTCATCCGTAGATGTAGTGATGTTGTTTAAACTTCAATTATAAGTTGTAATTACTGAGTAGACTTTCTACCTCTAATACTACTTGCTTAATCCACATAATATTCATTTTATTTATACTAAACTTTTTGCCTCTACAATTACTTTGCTTAGCTAGCTCGTGCCTAACCTTTAACTCCCTCATATTAGTTTAATATGTTGTGATATTATGGCTCGTTTTCATATTTATTCTCATATAAAATTGTATGTCTTTAACAAAAACTATTTAATAAATATATAATTGTAAATAAGAATAGAATTATGATAGTTGAATTAAAATATGAATCCTATTAGAAATATAACGTGTCTCGTATCATACTTATAAATATAAGAATGAGAACAGATTCAAGGTTATGAGAGAATGTGAAAACACATGGTGTTTGATGTACGAGTTAAATTAAAATATGAATCCTATTAGAAATATAACGTGTCTCGTATCATACTTATAAATATAAGAATGAGAACAGATTCAAGGTTATGAGAGAATGTGAAAACACATGGTGTTTGATGTACGAGTTAAATTAAAATATGAATCCTATTAGAAATATAATATGTCTCGTATTAATGGATAAAAACAAGACAAATGAATCAGGAAGATGCATTGGATTAGTGATTAAAATGTCGTGATCAATCAATAATTGAGATTAACCACAATAATTAAAGAGATAAAAACAAAATTAATCACCAAATATAAGATGGACATTTAGTGAACAAAGTTTTGGTAGGTTTCTTACAAAATAGACAACATGACATTGACACAATAGATTACGTGTGAAATCAAAATCTTATATAATTTCCATTTACATACTTCTCTCTAAGTTTGAACAAGTTAGGTACTTAGGTTTTAGTTAACTTTAATAATGTTACTTTCACACTCAATTTTACACGTGTTTTTCATGTTTTTAATACCCACACGATTTTCCTTCTCTTTCCTTTCTGGGTAAAGATAATTTATTCCAACATGATTCATGAAAATGGTAAAATTTAAAACCCATCCATTTTCGATGCAGGAGACTTCTTCATCCACATCCACACATGTAATACACATGTTCATCTTTTAATCCAATTGTATTTGTTTTATTTGAATACTCACATTCATTTTCTTTCTTTTTGCTTTTTAGGTAGAGTAAACGAAAAAGTCCCACCCAAATAATGGTTTAATAACACTTTCCCACTTACTGACTTTTAAAATATCATTTTATTATCTAAATTTATATTTCATTTCTGATTTTAGCATCGTTACCATCTCACAACACCATCATTCTCTTCTTCGATCATTACTCACCAAAATCCTTCAAACCCTACTCTCGTCGATCTTACCAATCGTCGACAATCGAACGATTAGGGTTTGTGTAGCCGCCTCTCCGAAGTAATTTTGATCAATCCCAACCACTAAAATCAAACCTTCTACTACAAAAAAACTCATTGACCTCTCTTCTTCAAAAGCCTTAACAATTTGAATCAAGTTTGTTCCCTATTCGTCATTGGAATATAAATTTGAATAGTAAATTGATATTTTAAAAGTCTGTGGGTAGAAAAATGTTATTAAACCATTATTAAGGTGAGAAAAAATAGTTAACTCTTCTAGGTAAGATTATTTATTCAAATCTTTCGATGAAATAGTAAAATTATATATGTATATCATATACAAAAGTTTTTATTAACCCCCATAATATTTAATTTTATTTTATATTAGTCTCGGTTTCTGGTTTCTGGTTCCGGTTTTGGTTCCTAACTATAGAAACCGGAACCGGAACCGTACAGTAACGGTTCCAAAAATTTGGAATCAAAACCTACCCATTGACGATTGGTTCTGGATAGAAATCGGAACCAAACCCAGGGTACCCGTCGGTTCCTGTTTCAACCAGTTCTTTTGAACACTCCTATGTATATGTTCAAACTTCAAACGCATTTATTTTCAAGGAAAACGTAATTAACCATTATTAGGGTGGGAAAAAATAGTTAACTCTTCTAGGTACGATTATTTATTCAAACCCTAAACCCTAGGTAATCATTATTAGGGTGGGAAAAAATAGTTAACTCTTCTAGGTAAGACTATTTATTCAAACCCTTCGATGAAATGGTAAAATTATATATGTATACGTTCAAACTTCAAACCCATTCATTTTCGAGGAAGGAGACTTTTCTACTTGTTTTTTCAATAAGAAGAAATTAGGGTTTCATTCAAATTTGACCACAACGCGGATATACTATCCTCTGTATATGAATCTTGATGTATCTAGAACATTTTTTATTTTTCACATTGTTAATTGAAACGAAACATAATTTATATGATTATCTAACCACGACATGACACATTAACACGTGTTACACAGTTACGTTAATTTAGTTGAACATTGTCCGATTTCACATTATATTACGTGTCCCCTGTCTTAATAATTTGCATAAAAAGGAATCAATCAAGATTTACCATAAAGATACGCAACAAACAACATAAAAATAAATAAATAAAATATTAAAGCATAAATAAGAATTTATTTAATTATTGGATAAATAATAAATTATTTACAAATTGTTTTAATGTTCTTTTTTTCTATATTATAAATTCTTCAAGTTGACTCCAGAAAACAGTCCTCCGTTACAATAACAGCGTCAGCATCCCACCACGTGTCCACGTCATTCTCCGTTACATCCTCTAACGGCGAGTTAACTTTCCTCATATCACCCACAGTTAACGCGCTGTTGACGTTATCTCTCACGTAAAGTTTCGCCACGCCGCCGGCTTTGACCCCTCCAACGATATTCCCCAGTTTTGGTCTCCACTCGGCCAATATCGCCGGTAGTTTAGATCCGATACGCATGTCCCAACCACTCAACGCCACACCTCCGCCTTCATTCTCCGCCGCGGAGAATATCACCGACGGACATGCTGACGATGTAGCAACAAAAGCGGGAATATCATGTTTCCGGTGAAAATCAGTAGCGATATTTCGGATTTCTCGTTCGTTATTCATATCATAAATCGTCAACATATTTCCCGAAACATTACCCGTATCGTCGTCTTCAACATTCAAACCTAATCCTAAACCTAGATTGTCCCATAACTTGACAACACTCTTACCACCGGTAAGCTCCGACCAAGAAAAAAAGTCTCCGATGCTCCTCCTACAACGTCGTCTAAGACCCAAATTACGGTTTTGCCATTGCTCATCTGTATAAACATGACCGGAACCTCTTACACGGAAGTCATTTTGATCAACTGCAGTGTCGTCTTCATCATCTTCGCTAAGATCATATTCTTGTTCATCGTCTGAGGACGAACAAGAGGCGACATCTGTATCTGAATCGTAATCGGAGTCGTCAAGAAGAGGGTGGTGGAATTGTGGAGCTAAATAGGGGTATTTTTGTAATCTAAGGATTAAAAGTTTGATTTTTGTGACGATGGTGGTGAAGGAAGCTATAAGGGCGAGTATTAAAGCGCCCCACTTCCAGAAACTGTAAACTTGGTGAAGCTTTCCGAGGCCTGAAACTGCAGAAACTTGTGAGAGAAGAGACGGGTTGTGGAGAGGTAAGCTGTCTATGTTGGTTTCGAAATCTATTATTCTATTGACAACAGGAATCTCCATGGCTACAACAACAGAAAAACAATAAAACAGAGAAGAAAAATGACGAAAAAAAATGAAGCAAAGAGGTGTTTTGGAGAGAAATTGAAGAAGAGTGTGAGAGACAGATGAGTTACAGAGAAGAGAGGAGGTTTAAGAAGGCAGGTGAGTTGGGCATTTATAAAGATAAGCTGGATGGAGGTTGGGGTTCAAATGATAAAATTGAAAAAGTCTTGGTGGAAGACGAAGTACTTAATAATATTTATTTGTTTTTATATATATATATATATATTTTTTTTTTTTATATAACTGATTTTTTATTTTCGTTATTTTTAAGCATACAATATATTATTAATAAAAAAGAAAGGTTGATGTGGCAGATAAAGATTGGGTGAATGGTGGAGATGTTGGACACGTCAGAAAAGGCGGGAGACCTTTTTGGAATAAGAATAAGAAAAAGGATAGGCAGATAGGGACGGAGGAGTCAGCACGAACTCGTATTTTGCATTATTTAATAAATTTAATCATTAAAGTGGGGCCGTTGATGAGTCATGTAATCGGACGGACATGAAATCTCATCCTCTAATTTTTAACTCATAATTTTATATAATTGATGGTGGAGATGTCAGTGACGGTTTCAACCACTGGATTTCTGCCACGCGTGGACAGCTTGTCGCTTACGAAGAATAACATGAAGTTCTAGAGTTTGATAGGGCCTTCATGCTAATGTTATAATGTATTAGTGGTGGTCCCTACCTTTGCACTGGCGGCCAAATCATGAAATGGACGGTGGTGATGGAGGTCTTGATCATACACGAGGATCACGAGATTAGTAGATGCTTCCCACATTAATGGTGGTCCATTATGAGAAAATTTTACAAACTTCCAAAGCTAAGACTGAGACTTTTTGTTAGATAGAGTGATCATTAGTTTAGTGTTCAGAGTTCTATGATGAATAAATTTAGACTGATAAATTATTATTGTAAACATAGTGTGTTAGTTCATAATTGGTTTGATAGAATCTTTTTATATCAGAAATTTAGTAAGAAGAGTTTGTGTACGTAATATTACTCTTTTAAGATATATCCATTAGTTTAATTACGATTTACGTGTATTATCAAATATGTTGATTTGACGGGTGAGATTAGATTAACTGTTTGTCAAGTCAAAAATTTTCATACATGTATGTTTAGCATTTGAGTTTTAGGTTATTTTCGACATAAAAGTATTATGTGAGATGGAAGTATATACATTTGTTCAATTACAATTACGTATACGTTAGATACATTGATGCAACGTCTTTATTTATTATCTAAACGTTTATCATATCATTTATTCGTGTTAAAGATCGATAATGATGTTAAGGAGTAAGATTTTATATATATATTGATTATTGCTAGTCTACTATCACGATGGTTCATAACTTAACCCTATTCACAATTTCACATATTACTATAAGCAACATTTCCTTAGTTATATCAAGGGGCGGATGCAACCTAGTTTTGGGTGGGCCATAACCCACTTTATTTTTTTTTTAAATACTAATATGCGCAATTTTTATATTTTGGTTCACCTTAATAAAAATATTAATAGAAAAAAATATTAATGTGCAATTAATTTTTATTTTGGTCCACCCTAATAGAAATTTCTGGATCCGTTACTGGTTATATTCGATAGAGAAGTTTAGGCCAATATTGTGTTGTGTTACTATGAAAGAGGGTCATATTCAACATGAATTTAATATTTTTGAAAAGAGAATAATAAAATTATAATTGAGTTGCATGGTTAGATGGTCGGTGGGTAACTTTACACAATGAACCGACTTGATTATGTTTAAAAGTTTAAATTAGAGAGTGGGTTCCATATGTTCTTGTTGTATTATTGGAAATCACAAATTTAATTTTAAGGTATATGTATACTTTAATACACCAAGTGTTTTGAAGTTGAGATATGGATCAATTGATTATCAGTTAACCCCCCTGAGGTTTAATAATAATAGGCGACGTTGATAGTTTTCGAAACGAGGGATGGTAAATTGTTCACTCAGCAAACATAGTTTGATTAGATATAATAAAAACATATGCATTTGTCATAATATGATTAAAATATGATTTTTAATATAATTCTTAATTTTAGTAAATAATTTTTTTTAATTATTCTCCAAATTAATGTTAGAAATTAAATATCAAAATTTCTTTAAACTAAAACTAATTATATTTTTTTAACGAAATTAAGAATAAAATATATTGTTTTTATAAAGAAATAGTAAATGTAAATAAGAGTTATTTTAATTTTCTAAAAATAAAAAATGAAAAAAATACAAATTTTTTTTTACTCTTAGTGTTGGAGTCAACTGGGCTCTAATGACTTAAACACTAGAGTGGATTTGCTATATTTCTAGAGAAGCATTAGTTAGAGCTGGGCAAAAGTTGGGCCGGGCAGTCTCAGGCCTAGGCCTAACTAGGATCGGTCCCAATTAGGGATTAGGCCCAAATTGGTTGAGATTGGGCCTGATCTGTTTAAGACCAGTCCCAAGACCTTCCTATAGGCCTAAAATTTTTTAATTTAACCCCTAATTCTAAAGTTAAATTTTAACTTTTAAATTTATTATGATTATCATAGGCTTCGCTTGACACATTATTTCTACTTATATTCCCAATCTTATTTATAAAATATTTTTTTTTTTGTTATTTGAGAAATATTAGTATTTTTTTAATTACTTTTAGACCTATTAAGTTTATTAATTTAATTAAATACCCCTAGAAAAGAGTTTTAAAACTAACAAAAACACCCCCATCCACTCATACTTGCCAGATTTCGGCAACCATCGTCGATGGTAGCCTGAATCTATCACAAAGGCCTACAAATGACCGGAGTTGGCCGTTAATTCACTGATATGGTCGTCGTTGACGGTCAACGACGGCCAAATATGGACTTTTCCGGCCGTCGACGGCCAGATCTGGCCGGAAAAGCCATATCGACGCCCTACCTGCCAGATCCAACCAGTTTGCGTCGTAACGCCATTTTCTGGCCGGAAAAGCCATATTGACGCCCTACCCGCCAGATCCGACTGGTTTGCGTCATAACGCCATTTTATGGCCAGATTCTGGCGGTGGTGGTTGGAATCTGGCATTGTGGGTGGGTGGGACTGTTTCTGTCATTTTATAAAGGTTTTATATATTGGGGTGTTTAGTTAAATTAGCAAACCTAGGGGGTTTTTTTTGTAAATTTTACCTCATAATACTCTCCTATTCAACTACCCAATATTATTTCCAAAATTTTATCCAAAATAATAAAACAAACGGACCCATATATTTTAGGAGGGTTTTGATTATTTGTCGGGGGATTTGATAATCAATAACACTACGAACACCGAAAAAATTGCACCGAAATTCTGTACCGGCCTACGTGTAACGCGCGTCTGAATTTTTTTACAATTTTTTTCTAGTGAACGGCCGTCCATCAAATTTGGAGGCTGTTCACTCACATGGACGCCCTTCCCCATTTAAAGGACGCCCGTCCATAAATAAAATACAATAAAAAAATTTACAAAACATTATAGACGACCGTTCATAGGTTGTGGACGGCCGTCCCTTAATTTTGGACGGGTGTCCGCAAATACGGGACGCCCGTCCAAACTTAATTTATTTTAAAAAATAAAATAAAAAATTTGGACACCCGTCCATAAATTGTGGACGGGCGCCCACAAATAATGGACGCCCATCCTTGACCCAAGTATGAAAAAAAAAAAAAAAAAAAAAAACTTTGGACGGGCGTCCATTCGTCCATACTTTTAATAAAAAAAAAAATTTCTAAACAAAAACACATTCTTCTTCTTCTTCGTCTACATTCCTCCTCTCTTTTTCTTCGTCTCAGGTTGCCATGCTGATGCAAACGAGAAATCCAAGTGTCCAGACAACTGATTGACGGTCTGTGAAAATTACAAATATAAATCAGTAAATGCTTTAATTTCTATTTGCAGGATCTAGATATACATGCGCCGGTAGACAGCAAGTCATTTTTTTTAATCAGCTTCCAGAAAAATAAATGAAAAAAGGAAGGGAAAAAGATATATGGACAACAATATAGATAATTACCTTTCCAGTGTTAGAATCCACCAACATACCCTCTGGGTTGTCTCTAACAATTATTAGAAGTTTACCATCAGGACTCAACGAAGTATGCTGCAAAAGCACAAAATTAAAAAAAATAAAAAATTCAATTGAAAGCTTCAGCTTGTAAGTGCTTCATATATTGCCCAGAAAATGAAGCACAAAACCCTCCATGTCAACAAAGGCACCACATACTATACGAACAGATGGACTGTTGAATGTAACTAACTTACATTCACTCGCCAAGGAAAACGGAAATGGTTAGAGAGTTGATACTTTTCCATATCAAAATCTCTGACACCACAATCATTATTTGAGGCAGTGAAATGGACTGCACCACTGGCAATGAAGACGAAGAAAAAGAGAGGAGATGGGGAATGAAGACGAAGATGTTTTACAATAGAAGAATGGGTTTTTGTTTAATTTTTTTTTTTTTTTTTTATTAAAAGTATGGACGCGTCCAAATGTAAGGGACGGGCGTCCATTCCATTCCTAATGGATGCCCATCCAAACGTTAGGGATGATGGTCCAAAATTTATGGACGGTAGTCCCCAAAGTTTTTTTTTTTTTTTTTTTTCATATTTGGGTAAAGGACGGACGTCCATTATTTGTGGGCGCCCGTCCAAACTTAAGGGACGCCGGTCCACAATTTATGGACAGGCGTCCAAATTTTTTATTTTATTTTTTAAAACAAATTAAGTTTGGACGGTCGTCCACAACCTATGAACGGCCGTCCATAATGTTTTGTAATTTTTTTTATTGTATTTTATTTATGGACGAGCGTCCTTTAAATGTGGAGGTCCGTCCCTTGTATATGGACGGACGTCCATGTGAGTGAACAACTGTTCACTAGAAAAAAATTATAAAAAAATTTAGACGCACGTTATACATAGACTGGTATAGAATTTAGATGTAACTTTGTCGGTGTCCGTAGTGTTATTGTTTGATAATTGGGTCAGGGGGTTGTTGAAATTAACCAATCTCGGACCTGGGGATGGTCTTAGACTTGGGCATTGGAGAAAAGACCAGTCTTTGGGAGGATCGGTCTTGGGACCGGTCCTTGGGCCCGGGCCCAAACCCAGCTCTAATCATTTTCCCAGATTCAATAACATAATTAACAGCTACTGTTATATCCATAAACAAAGGGGTGGGTGGGTGGATTCTTTTAAATTTTTAATGTTCCGGGCAATAGAGGATACTCCTCTGTACTAAGGTCCACCGATACATATAGTACTGATCCATGTGACTTCGAATTTACTCGTTCGATCACCTTATCTTCGGCCACTATAGCTTGTCTACCGGTTCGACACTTGTTATCAAGCCAAAATGGACCGTTTGATCGCCAGGATATGTCCGTAAAAGGCGAGCCAACGCCCCAGACCGGTTTCCCAATTTCTTGTACTCGATGAATGGAAGCTCATTCTCATCACACGTGTTGATCATCAGCGCCATTGAGGTCTCCACGACATCCACACACGGGCATCTACATACTCCATGGCGGCGGAGCAAGAGCCGGACTTGAAGAAGGCAATTGTGGGGACTTTGAATCTTTTAAAAATTTCTGCTGTTCAACTCAGAGTTTCATGGGCATCAACAATGGCACAAACGGATTGCTTTTTGGGTCGGGTTGAAAGGAGCTTTTCAAGGGATAAAAGCAATTGGCTTTTGCTATCCGGGTTCATGGCGACCCGTATAAACGGATCCTGGGAAAAAGAGGCGGGATTAGAAGAGGCGAGATCAGAGAAAACAACAAGTGTGGTTTTGAAATCAAGGCAGTGAGTTTGCAAGCTCCATGCTTGGATGAAGATGGCCATGCCCAGGAGCAGCTACAACATAAACCACACCTGATCCTGGTCTTATTCCTGACATTTCTTTTCTGAACTTGGTTTGACTTTGGATTTGGATTTCAAACACAAATTGGGGGTTGCCGATTTAGTGTTATCTTTTATGAAGGAAAATGGGCACTGATCTCGAGTAGTAAAACAAATTTAAACAAGGAGTTGACATGGCTGATTTAATTATCTCTTACAATTCATTTCCACGCTTGGTTGAGTGCAGTGTTGTATAAGTTCTGGATTTCCCAAAACTTAAATTAGCTTGAGGATAAATCTACTTTATGATTTACTGGTGTTATCAGTCAGATTCATGCTTTAGAAAACAAACGAAATCTTCTTTTGTACAAATTTTCAGGGAATACTCGGGAGGAAGCTGAAGTAGATGTTATCCAGACCATCTAGGATTGTCGTTTCATTTATTTAAATCTTCTTAGTTCAGGTCTACTTTTAAATCATCCACGTTTGAGATGAATTAGTTATGAGTAATGCTACCGTTACCGACCGGTGTATATCGAATGACGTGATAAAATCTTGACCGTTGATTTATTATCAATTAATATTAATCAACGATCAGGATTTTGCTACATCATTCGATGCACAAATTCGGTGTAAATTTTTCGATAACTCTATCATTTTCCATTAGTTATTACAGTCATCCTGTAGGACTAAAACGACTAGGTGTTAGAATTTTAATTAATTATAATTTATTGTCTAAAATTACTATTTGGTCCTTCACTTTTATATATTAGTTTTATATAAAATTTAACTGTTGAGCAGTTTCTTAACAATTATCCGTAGCAATTGTCTTTGATGGAAAGACTTCTGCGTATTGTAAAAGGGGAAAGTTACAGATTTCCAATATACGCAATTAATTTTGATTTCCGAAAAACCATTGTTTTGAGAATTGCAGTGCATTGGAAGAGTCTGTAATCTTTGAAGAAGACAATAACAACAAATTGCGATGGCTAGAGGTTAATGATTAAGTTATTTCGCTTCCGCAAATCTCCATGATTATATGAACATGTATATGAATAATGATATGAACATATACATGTTGATTTTGAGTAATTTTACATGATTGATCTTACATGTGGTATCATAGTCTTTCTTTTAATCTTTGCTTGTCATGTAATTGTTTGTTGCAAATTTAGAGTATATTGCATAAAATTGGTACTTTTTATATTAAAACCCGTAACTTTTATAGGACATAATTTCTTGCATAAATCATATTTGTTTTCGATTTTGGTATCATTAGAATCGTTGTTGAAAGAGTTTTCCAACGATATATTATTTGTCAAAAACAGAGTTGTGGTAGAAAAGTTATGCTAGTTTAAATTTTCCGTAAAAATTATCGTTTGGGTGATTCGGTAGCCATTTACGGCGCCAAATTGGGACAGAAATGTCATTTGGGATGTCACTGACATATTGACATAGGCCATACGTCCACGTTCAAGTTTCCCCTCTAAAAAGTCGAAAAAATGGCAAGAATTGGGCTATTAAAAACTGTCGAAAATTGGTTGAAAATTTGCAAAAACTGGGTCAAGAAGAACCGGTCAAACCGTGTCAATGAATCAATCAACGAGTCAAATTGGACCAATGAACCAGGTAAAAGGTCAACCCGAATTGGTCAAACAGGTCAAACAGACCCACGTTGATCGTTGGTGTGTGTACGCACGTGAAGTTGTGCGTGAGCGTGTGGGAGGTATGTTTGGGCGCATGCTGGCATGTGTAGCATGTGGGAGGGCCATGTCGGCGCGTGTGGGTGTGTGTTGTCTTCTGGAGGCACGTGATAGCGTGTGGAGACACATGGCTGTGCGTGGTTGAGTCATAGTAGCGCGTGGGAGTCAGTGACAATGCATGTGATGGTTTTTATGACATGTATTAGTCTGTTATGCATAAATAATGTGATATTCTTGTTTTGATTTATGTTATGTTGTGTTATATGCAATAACTCATGTTATAACTATATGATATTTTATGATCGTATATATTTGATTAATTTAGAGTAGCCACAACATCTAAGTTATGATAATATATATATTAAGTAATATTAATTATGATCATATTAAAGTTAATGACATCATTTTGTAATTAATCATGTTAATATAATCTTTTACCCACAGGGAATGTTATATTTTCAGGATTAATTAGAATGAAATAAAAATTATTCTTATTTCCTAATTAGCCCACAAGTATTACGAAATATTAATAATTTTTAGTTTCATCATTAAAGGATAATGAATCATAATATGTAATGTCTTTACCCACATGGAGATTTTATGATATGTCGATTCATTTATGATTTGTTATTTGTTTTACATTGGTAAACTTATAATTGTTATTGATGGTTTGTGCCTCATAATTTATTTAGTCAACATATTTGTTGATATATTTACAGTTGATCAAACTTTGTTGATGGTTGAGGATAAAGTTCCTTATTTAAATGGTGACAACTACAAAAACGGGAGGGAGGCTATTCTTCTTCATTTAGGGTGCATTGATCTTGACTATGCTCTTTGTAAGGAAGAGCCACCTACACCTACGGATACTAGCACTCAGACTCAGATTGCTTTGTATGAATGGTGAGAGCGATCCAATCGTTTAAGCATAATGTTTATCAAATCTCACATTATGAGTAGTATTCATGGGTCGATATCGAAGTGTGAGAATGTCAAGGATCTGATGGATGCAATTCATGCTTAGTTTAAAACATCAAATAAGGCATTAGGCAGCACCCTAATGAGTAGATTGACATCCGTGAAGCTCACTAGTATTAAAGGAATTCATGAGCACATTATGAAAATGAGATGAGATCCCTTCAGATGGTGATTAATGATGATTTCTTGGTGTATTATGCCTGAACTCTCTCTCATCTCATTATACTCCTTTCAAGATATCCTATAATACACAATGCTAAATGGTCAATCAATGAACTTTTGACCATGTGTGTTCAAGAGGAGGAGAGATTGCTTCAAGAAGTGAATGAAACTGTACATTTGGTGATAGGAAATGTCAAGCATACTTCAAACAAGAATAAGAAGTGGAAGGGAAAAGGCAAGTTGCATGAGGTTACGAGCAAAGGAAATAAGGACAACACCAAGTGTTTCTTCTGTAAAAAGAAGGGACACATGAAGAAGGATTGTCCTAAAAGAAAGACTTGGCTTGACAAGAAAGGTAACCTCCTATCTCTTATGTGTAATGAATCTAATATGATTTGTGTTTCTCATAAAGATTGGTGGATTGATTCTGGTTCTACAATCCATGTTTCTAATACCATACAAGGTTTTCTAGATTAAAGGAAACTGAAGGGAAGTGAATGCAAAATCTATTTAGAAAACAGGATGCCTTCACGTGTTGAAGCTGTTGGAACATTTAGACTTGTATTAAGTACTAATTTTATTTTGGATTTGGAAAGAACCTTTTATATTCTTAGTTTTTTCTAGGAATTTAATTTCAGTTTCTAAACTTTTACCTTATGAATACTCTTTCAACTTTTATGGCAGTTCTTTTAATTTAATTAAGAACTCATCTATCGTTGAAAATTGTACTATGGTTGATGGTTTGTTTAAAATTCATTTAAGTGATACTGTTCCTTATAGTTTAATGACTTCATATGCTAGCATTGGTATTAAACATACTGTTATGAGTAAAAACTCATCTTTTTTGTGGCATAGGAGATTAGGACACATCTCTATTGATAGGATTAAAATGTTGGTAAATGCTGGAGTTCTTGAAACTCTTGATTTTACTAACTTTGATACTTGTATAGACTGCATTAAGGGAAAACAAACTAACAAATCCAAGAAAGGTGCTAGGAAGAGTTCTAAACTTTTAGAAATCATACAAACAGATATTTGTTGTCCTGACATGAGCTCTAGCAATAAAAAATATTTCATCATTTTTATTGATGATCACTCACGATATATGTATCTCTATTTGCTTTATCACAAGGATGAAACATTAGATGCTTTCAAAATATATAAAGCAGAAGTAGAGAGACAATGTGGAAAACAAATTAAGATTGTGAGATCTGATGGAGGTGGTGAATATTATGGTAGATACATTGGTACAGGACAAACACTTGGTCTATTTGCTAAATTTCTTCAAGAGCAAGGTATTGAGGCTCAATACACCTTGCTTGCCACACCATCTCAAAATGGTGTAACAGAATGGAGAAAAAGAACATTAATGGGTATGGTATGTAGTATGCTGAGTAACTCCAAACTTCCTGATTCTTTGTGGATCGAAGCTCTTATAACTGCAGCATATATATTAAACCGAGTTCCAACTAAGGCGGTTCCCAAAATGCCATTCGAGTTATGGAAAGTTTGGAAACCGAGTTTAAGTCATTTACGCATTTGGGGTTGTCCAGTTGAAGTTAAAGTTTATAATCCACAGGAACGGAAGTTAGATCTTATCACTATTAGTGCATATTTTATTGGATATGTTGAAAATCTAAGGGACATATGTTTTATTGTCCAAACTATTCCAGTAGAATTGTCGAATTAAGAAATACCAAATTTCTTGAGAATGACGTGGACACGTGGTCAGTGGGATTGATCAACTTAGAGACTTAGTCTCAGAAAAATTGATGTTTCTGATAATGATCATACATCAAGTAAAAGATTGGTTGTTCATCCAAACAGGGTGAACAATGAGGAACCAATAATTCAAAGTCCACGTTTTGATGAGATTGTTTTAGAAGATCATTCTGAACAACCTTTACCACAGGAGGAACAACCAGTTGTGCAACAGTCTCAACAAGAAACTGTTGATATAACATTAAGAAGATCTATTAGAACAAAGAAATCAACAATTCCGACTAATTATGTAGTGTATATGCAAGAGTCTGACTGTGACATATATAGGTGTTGAAGATGACTCGGACACGTTTTCACAAGCTATGGACAATAGTAAATCTAAGTTCTGGTATAATGTTATGATTGACGAGATGAATTCTATGACAGATAATAAAGTTTGGGACCTTGTTAAGTTGCTTACTGGAAAGAAACCTATTGGTTGTAAATGAGTATTTGAAACCAAAAGGGATTCATTAGGCAACATTAATGATACAAGGCTAGAGTTGTTGCCAAGGGGTTCACGCAAAGGAAAGGGATAGGTTATAGAGAAACAGTTTCTCCAGTTTCTAAAAAGAATTCCTTCCGCATCATCATGGCATTAGTTGTCCATTTCAATTTATATTTATATTAAATGGATGTGAAAACAACTTTCCTCAATGGAGATTTGGAGGAAGAGGTTAATATGAAACAACTTGATGGGTTCATTTCAAGTGATGGTGAGCATTTGGTTTGCAAGCTTAAGAAGTCCATTTATGGACTTAAACAAGCCTCTTGCTAATGGTATATAAGATTTCACACTATTATCTTTTTATTTGGTTTTGTAGAGAATGTCATGAATCAATGAGAATGATTTTGCTCTCACTAACCTAATGGTATATACCACTAGGTCAGTGAGAGCAAAATCATATTTCTTGTGTTATATGTAGATGATATTCTACTTGCAACCAATGATTTGGGTTTGTTGCATGAGGTGAAACAATTTCTCTCTCAACATTTTAGTATGAAGGATATGAGTGAGGGGTCTTATGTCATTGGCAATAAGATTCATAGGGATAAGTCCCAACATGTTTTGGGACTATCTAGGAAGCCTATATTAATAAAATTCTTGAGAGATTTAGGATGAAGGATTGTTCATCCAGTATTGCACCCATTGTTAAGGGTGACAGGTTCAATCTGAACCAATGTCTTACACTTGAGATTGAAAAGGAACAAATGAAAACTATTCCTTATGCTTCAGCTGTTGGAAGCCTAATGTATGCTCAAGTATGTACTAGACATGACACTGCATTTGCAGTTGGTATGTTAGGAAGATATCAAAGTAATCCAGGTTTAGATCATTGGAGAGCTGCAAAGAAGGTCATGAGGTATCTTCAAGGAACTAAAGGTTTCANAAAAAAAAAAAAAAAAAAAAAAAGATAATCCCCACAAGTTTCGTATTATGCACCAAAAAATATTGTGAGACCAAATTTTGGTAAAACGAACAATATCTTTGTACATTGTGACTATTATTTTCATCTTGCTCATTTCATGATTCTATTAGTCATAATGTAGTAAAATTTTAATAATATGATTATAAAATTATTGTAATTAATATTTTCGATAGTTTTTTCTAATTGCTTTTATAGATTGTTCACATCTTTTCTTAATTGGTATCAACTTTTTACACTTGGAAGGATTATTGATACTTTCAACTATATTTCATTAATCGAGGTAAGTTAGGTAATCTAGGCATTAATTACTTTATTTTTCGAGCCATTATCTTAGCCTTAATTTATTCTATCCGGAGCTGTAAAATGTACATGGCACTTAAATGCTAAGAATAAGATTAGTTTTGTTGATAAATCCACCTAAAGGTGGGCATTTGGGACTAGCCCAGTCCCCAAATCCGGTCCTAGTTTTGGGACCAAGCCTAAGGAGAAGGTCCGGATCTTTCACCGAGCCCTCCTCCAAGGCCTGCGCTGGTACTAATTTTTTTTTTTCAATCTAGTTCCTGTCAAATTACCTAAAACCTCCTGTCATTTTTTAAATAAACATAAGACAGGAGGGTTAAAAAAAATTTAACAAAATTTATTAAAAAAAAAAAAGTTTTAAAATACCTGCAGTAGTCAACGGTAATGTTTTTATTTTTAAACGTTGGCTGGCAACGGTCACAGCTAACGGTTATAAGTTTAATATAAATTATAACTTCTTTTTTTTCCATCCCCCCCCCCCCCCCCCCCCCCCCCCCAACAACTACACTATAAATAACCCTAAAATCTTTCATTTTTTCTACACTAATCAATCTCTCATTCTCTCAATCTCTCTACTCCAAATCTCCAATCAGTTTCTCATTTTAATTATTTCTCGTTTAATTTATATTTATATTTATATTTATAATTTATTTATACTTTGGGTTTACAGCAAAAATTGATAGGTTTTAAACCATTATATGAAAAACATAGTGCTGAAACTATTTATTTTACAATTCTTGAAGTTTTACAAAAATATTTATTAACTGATAGAGTTGTAGAGCTAACACTTGATAATGCAGCTGCTAACACTTGATAATGCAGCTGCTAACACCGCGACAATCTCTTTATTTGAAAAGAAATTGGATCCGCGTGATGAAGACAAATTTTTTCACTAGAGATGTGCTTGCCACGTCATCAATTTGATAGTTAAAGTAGGTTTAGATGCTATACATTCGAAGATGAAGAGGGTGCGCAGAGCTATCAGATTTATCGTCATGGTAGCAATAAAAGATGGTAGGAGTATGTCAAATATTGTAAGTAAGAGGACCCACCGGTTCGACCTTTGAAGTTATGTACAGACATGCCTATCCGTTGGAACTCCACCTACCTGATGTTGGAAAAAACTTTGCCAACCGCGAAACAAATTACAGATTTTGTCAACCAGAAGAACCATCCAGAGGAAGTTGTTAGCTATGATGATTGAGCGGTTTATGAACTTTTTTATTCATTTCTTCAAATTTTTTATGATGCTACTAATACATTAAGTGGTATTTATTATCCAACTACTAATTTAATGTTAGATATTTTACTTCAAATTTCTAAAACTTTTGCTCAATATAGATATAATAACATTTTAAGTGAAATTGTTTCAAAGATGGAAGAAAAATATGAGAGATATTGGTTAGATATTCCATTCTTATATGGATTAGGCCTTGTTTTAGATCCTAGGTTTAAATTACACGTAGTTAACTGTATAATTAATGAGATAGGCCATCATTTAGGACATGATTATACATCTTATTTGACTAACTTTGAACAAAAATTGGAGAGCCTTTTTTCTTTATATGAGAACAGGTACAATGGAAGTGGAAGTGGAACGTTAAAGAGAGAGGATCCGGACCTTAATGTAGCCCTCTATCAAGGATCGAGCAAGTGGACATATGTGGAACGTGGCGAAAGTAGTAGCTCTAGCTCATACATACATGGACCAAATGAGCTGAATCATTACCTACAAGTGGACATATCCTATCTGACGATGAAGGAGTAACATGATATGACTATTCTTCAGTGGTGGAATCAACATGAAAGTCGATTCCCCATTATAGCCCAAATGGCACGTGACATTTTATTTGTGCCGGTTTCTACAATTGCATCCGAGTCAACATTTTCAACAAGTGATCGGATTGTTGAAGACAGAAGATGTTCTTTAACCGATGAGATGATTGAAGTGATAACGTGTTTAAGAAATTAGACTCATAAAAAAAGAAGACTACAAAAGCACCCTGAAGATCCCGAACTACTCGAACTCTTTAGGAATACTGATTTGAATGATGTAAATGCTGTTGACGATGAAAATGAATAATTTAATTAAAAAAATTATTTAATTATTTAATTGTTTATTTGTGAAGCGTGAATGTGTGAAACGTGAATTTATGTTAAAAATTAAAATTAACTATTAATTAAATAATTATTTTTTAAAATTAATTAAAATTTTAAAAACTTACTAATCTATCCTTACAAAATACTAAAAAGCCCTTATAAAATTTTGTTTTGCCCCCAAAATATAAAAAAAAGATCAGGAGGGGAAAAGAAATTGTCCATGCCCATAGGACCGGTCTTGGGCCCATAGGACCAGTCCTAAGGACCGGTCCAGGTCCTTATTTTGCTCATGGGCCTGGGCTCAGTCCCAGGCCCATGAGCTACTGGTCCCATTTAGGACCAGTCCCAAACGGGCCTTGGCCCATGCCTGCTTGGGACTGGTCTCTGCCCACCTCTAAATCCACCAAAAATATTGTTTTTAACCTCAAGTTATTTTATTTTAGGATACTCAGGGCTGGTAGGTTATTTGGAAAATGTTATTATGAAAAACTGTTTTAAGTTGAGTTGAGTTGGATTAAATCGAACAGGATTAGATTCTGAAAATGTGTTTGGTAAACTATCTTAAAATTATATCAGAGTTAGATAAAATGTTAGAATAGTTGTTCGATACATTTAAAAAAAAAAAAATTAAGGCATAATAGTTGTTTGATACATTTTCTGAAAAGATTTATTATTTTTTTAACCTCCTATATTTATTAATTTAGCTAAACACCCAATAATAAAAATTTAAAAGTTAACTAAAGTACCCCAGTCACCCAAAAAGACAGTCGGCTGCGGCCACCACCGTCAGATGGTAGCTAGCAGTCGTCGGAATAGTGTACGACCAACTGGATTTGGTCGATCGTGCGTCGATATGACTATTTTCGACTATATCCATGATGGATCTAGCCGAAAATGGGATCTAGCCGATCGTGTGCCATTTTGGCCATCTCGGCCGATGGTGGTTGCTGATAGGCAATGGTGGTCTTAGGTGGATTAATTTTAGATTAAAAGGACAAAAAAATGAGAAGGAGGGAGAAAAAAAAATGTTTTAAGTTGAATAAAGTTGGATAGAAAAATGTTTTGAGTTGAACAGAGTTGGATAATCTGAAAACAAGTCTCGCCCTCTTTTTAATTTTAGACAAAAGGATGTCATTTGATGTTTATTAATTTTCATAATAATGATCCCAATAAGTAAACAAAACACATATCCTATTTTTTTAATCCAAATAGGATAACATAATAATGATCCAGAATAGTATAAAAAACCGGGGTTTAATTTCTCCCCTTAATCTATTTGTTTTTTTTGTTGGTAACTTTTTCTTTTAAAAATAATGCAATGTATTTTTACGCTTTATTAACTAATGAAATATTTGTATAATCATGGTTTTACTCGTTTTATTTTTGGATTTGAAATTTTTATTTATAGTAATATACATAATTTCTTCAAAATTAAATATTTATTTATCAATATAAATCTGCACCAACCAGAGAATTCTGATCAACTTTGAAGGGACCAGAATGGACGTGTGCGTGATTACAGGTAATCAGCGATAGACAAATATTAAGTGCAATAAAATAAATGACAATGAAAATTTTTAAAGTGGTTCAAGCGAGGTAAACTCTTGAGCCCACGTCCACTGTTTTTTATATTTGTTGTGGGCCTTGTGGCAGCTTACAATGAGAATTTTGTGTCAAAGTCGTAACCCCTTTTTCATCATTTGTGGGGGTTTATATACAAGGTTTGTACAAAAAAAAAAAAATAGCGAAATTAAAGGAATTATAATTGACCTGAACTGCAATTTTGATATTATCATGATTTGGCGCTGTGATCGCATAGAGATTGATGTTGATTTGGTCATTCTTGCAACATCTAGGATCTGAAGATATCTGGGAATTGATTGAATGATCATTCGCATTGTTCGCGACTAGCTTATGCTAGGTCGAGCTATGTGTTGACAAGTTTATGCTAGGTCGGACAATTGGTGGAGCTAGATTGGTCTTAGGTCGAGTTATATCCTCGCGGTAGCCCGAGCTTGGTGGACAAATCACACACAACATCTGCCCCCTAGTGTTCAATGCTCGTTTCGAGCTTCAAAGACTATTGCTTGATTTTATGTTAAGCTTGGCATCACCAACAGGTCTCCGGATGCAGGTCCGGTCGAGCTCTTGAGGTCGACCTCATATCCAGTCGACGTGTTTCACACTTGTTTACTTCCTGCGACACCTGCCAAACTCAAAACATGAAAAGTTAGGGAAAATACTTAATTTCCAAGCAATCATGTCGCATTAAATGGGAGCCTTTGTCAGTCATGTTTCGTCGCACATGGGCAACTGCGGTTGTCCACGCGCGAAGTCAAGTTGATGTGCAGCGACGGTTGTCAGTGTAACAATCTAATAGTTTATCGCCCTTCACAAATGGATGACGCGTGGCCACGTCTAAGGGTTGAGATTGCTCGACGAATGAAGGGTTGAGATTCACGATAGATCAACGGCTACGATTAAACCCTACTCTTTCATCTTCCATGCAAACCACTATAAAAGGTGGCGAAGTTGTCATAATTCTCATTCAGTCCACGAAAGTTTTCTGACATCTTTGTCCATTTTGCTGTTGTTTTGTCATCATCACGGTGCTCTTTCCGACGAGTTTCTCTACTTCTTTCATTCCGGTAAGGTTCTTTTCCCCTCTTTTACTTGTTCTTCCCATTTTCGCTTCAAAGGGTGGCTACTGTTGTGGCCATATTAGATGTTCTAGGGCTTTAGTAGGGTTTTTGAATACGTTTCCGATGGTCCTGGGTTTAAGGAAGGTTTAACGCAGTGGTCGCCAGAACCCAGGATAGGTCGCGTGCGTTCGTTGTGTGGTGCGAGCTATCTTAGGTGCTTGAACTGAAAGCAAGTGTGAAATGGTTGAGCTGTGACACATGTTCTCTTATGTTTCAGGTACCTAGACGCGAGCTATAACCATGTCTTCCTCCAGCTGCCACACAATCGATTGCATGTTCGATTCGCCCGCAGGCTTGGTAATCCTTGGGGGTTCAACTCCCAAGGTTTCAGAGGAAATCGTCGCACGAAGCTTAGACCCCGATGTGGCGGGCTCTTCTGATCATGCCTCGATATAGTTGGCTCAACCCGCATGGTCTTCAGTTCATAGGCTACGAAGAGAGCCACAATCCTTAATTACCATAAGGGATCTAGAACGCATAAGAGCAATTTATGTGCCGCAACTTAATTTGATGGCCCCAGGGGACATTTCTCGAAAGAATCCCCCTTCTGGATGGGTGGCGACCTTTGAGACCCTCTTGAGATGCGGGGTATATATTCTTTCTTATCGTTTTATTGACGACGTGCTGAGGCGGTTTTACATTGTCCCCCTCTAGCTTTCCGCAAATTCTTATGTAATTATTATTGCTCTGTACATAGCGTACATGATCGTTGAGTTGGGCGAGCTATCTGTCGAGGAGCTAGTCCATTTGTACAAGCTCAAAAAAGAGCAAGATCAGACGTATTACCTTTCCAAAGTGAGGAAGGTATGTTTCAACGAGCTAGTCGATGTCCTGAAGAAGGTCCCGCACTAAGACTCATAGTTTTTCTTCTATAAAGCCTGGGAGACCGATGCCTTCTCCTTGAAAATGAGTAAGATTTCGACATACTATACGTGCGAGGATCGCTTTTGAGCTTCGTGATCTGGCTAACCGAATTGCTTTGTTTTACAGTTAACGTTGAATAAAATTATCTCCCTGCCACGAGCTTGCAGAGGCTCTAGTGTTCAGTGACCTTCCCAACAGACAGCGTAATGTTAACGAAATCGTTACACTCTCTCACCTACGAGCATACAACTTCTGTCGGGACAACACAAAATTTCCTATGATCTTGGAAAAAAGGTAAGTTATCGTTTACTCACACATTTTCCCACATGAATAAGTCACTTACTGTTTATTACTTTCTTACAAAGATATGGACCAAGAAGCCCAAAGGCCTTAAGAAAAAGACAACAACTCCGACGGTTGCCAAGAAGACACCGGCTATTTTGGCGATGAAGCAGCCCGCTGATGTCGCTGACGTGAAACGCTTTGGTGGCGAGCTTGGGGAGGGCCGAAGCGTGAAAAAGCCTATGAGTACTCCAAAGGCAGCGGGCGAAAAGAGTGTCTCTGAGCCCTAGAAGGGGCCGATAAAGAAAACTCCTGAGCTTACTAGAGGCTTAGGGAAACTGAAGGCACCCGAGTAGCATGATAGCTCAGGTAAGAAGAAAGCAACCGAGCCTTTGAGGGGCTCGGGCAAATAAAAAGTGGTCGAGCAGCAAGGTGGCTCGGGCAAAAAAGTTGCCATGTAGGCTAACGGCCTAAAGAAAATAACGGCCAAGGACTTGGCCAAGAAGAAGTCCACTCCTACGGGCGAGGCTGGCATTGCTGAGGGGAGTAAATCCAACTCGTCCCAGTCAAAGAGCAAGAAGATGGATGAAGCGGCCCAAGTTGCGGTCAACGCTCTGATCGACAAACTCCCTGACCATATTAGTGTTGGGGCCACAACGGCCAGGGATGGGATCAACCTACAACCTTCGCAGTTGTCAGAGATGCCACTCCAACCAATATGCTAGCCTTGGTGTGTAGCTACACAACGAAGGTATCGATAGTTTGCTCCTCTTTTCTTTTATCATTGCATGCTATCTTCGCTTCTTGTTAACTTTCCATCTTGTCCCCCTTTTCTCCCTTTTTTGTTAGGCTATCATGACGAGCAAACTTCTTTACGATGAGTGCTATGCCACTTTGGAGGGCACTCACAAGGGGTGGCAATTGGCGAAAATGGTGAAAAAGGACGCTCTAGTGAGTCAAGGTCGCAGAGAAAGATATGGTGGCTAAGCAGGCTAAACTCAAACAGTTGAGAGGGGAAATTGTGACCTTTGGGGTCAAGGAAAGAAGTTCCTTGACAAGCTCAACATAAGTGAGGTTGCTCGAGCGAAGGTTGAAGCTAAGGTAGTGGAGGCCGAGAAGAATTTGGCACAATAGCGAGGTGCCAATAACAAGTTAAACTTCGAGCTTTCCTCGGCTCTGGAGACTGTCTTGGACTGGGAGGACAAATTTATGTAGTCCTCGCTCAACCTTGCCCAGGAGGCAGAAGGTGGACGAAAAGTCGAAGCTGAGGCCGGGCAACTCAAGCTTCAAATTGAGGAACTGAACAAGGCCATCACTACTCGGGCCTGGCAGACGTCGGTCTTCCTAGTGTAGAACTATGGGAATCCCACCCCTCGATCGACTTCTTTTTCCTTCCGCGAGCTTACTAGAAGGAAGTCAAAAAGATGAACGTTGAGGCTCAAGGAATGACTTACATCTACTTGGATGACTCTGAGGACTACGGTGAGGGCCAAGAAGAGGTCGAGGAGGATGAGGAGGAGATCAGGGTTAAGTTGGAAGTCGAGGATTCGACTCCCTTGTCTACACTTCCCCCGAGCGAGGCTCCCAACCTTGGAGAAACTGCTGTCGTCCCTCTGTTGAAGAATTGTCTCTTCCCATCGGTATCGAGCTCCTTGGACCAACTGAGGATGATCCCCCTAGTCCCCCAATTGTTTGAAGCTTCATACTTTTTTTTTCTGTCTTCTGTTGTTATTTTTCTTCCTTTTTTTTTTTAAGAATGTAACATAATTTTATTAATGAAAAAGAAATTTCTCAGTATACCCTGTCGAGCAACGATTATTATATTTCTGCGGATTCATTTTATTCGACTTATTTGGACTTGTAATGGAAGATTAAAATTCGCTCTAAGTTATGCGTAGCTCGCTTCTTGAAGAACTTTTCGGATGCGTGCGAGGAAATCTTTTGCGACAAGAAACTCCGATTTTGGATCAGTAGTCCCCTTTGAGTTTAAGTTGTCAGCTTAAGGTCGATTTCCTTTGATATGTTTTCTCATGAATTTTTTTTTCAAGTTTAACTTCATCGATTAAGGACGTTTCATCCTTAAAGAGTTGGATTTTGGCGTGACTTTTTGGGATAAGTTGTCTTTTCCGGACTCTTGACTCCGAGTTCTCTTTTTGGAATACGATCGCGTAGGTCGTGACCTTTGAGGCGATAAATAAAAGCTAAATAAGCTAAAAAATGTTCACAGTGAACAAAGGGAAATCATGAATAATACCTCTTTTATTGATCAAGTCCTTTGGCCGTGAGCGGCCTTACAACAAATAAAAAGAGAAACGTAAGTGGGACCCAAGCTACTTATTAGTAATACCTTCACAAATGTTCGGCATGCAGTATTGCTTCGCCGTTAAAGCGTTCCAGGTGAAAAAACTCTGGTGTGAGCTTTTTTAAGATCCTGAAAGAACCTTCCCATTTAGGTCCAAGTGCCCCCAAGTTTGGGTTTTGGGTACCCTGGACGACATTTTTGAGAACCAAGTCACCCATTTCAAAGTTTCTGTTTTTGACTTTGGTGTTGAAGTATCGTTCGATTTGTTACTAATATGAGGCGAGCCTTAGTTGAGACTTGGCCTGGTGCTCTTCAATTAAATCTAGCCTCAGGCGAAAAAGGTCTTCATTTACTTCCTCGTTAAAAACTTCCCTTCGGAATGAACTGATTCCCACCTTAATCGGGACCATTGCTTCACACTCGTATGATAAAGAGAACAGGGTTTTGCCTGTCGAACTTCTGGTTGTCGTTCTATAGGATCAAAGGCTTCGGGCAATTCTTTGGCTCATCTTCCTTCAGAGTGTCGAGCTTCTTTTTAATGATATGTTTGATGACCTTGTTTACGGCCTCCACTTGATTGTTGGCTTGAGGCTCGTAAACAACGGCGAAGCGCTTCTTGACGCTGAGTTGGTCATAGAAAGAGTTAAAGTCTTCATTGTCGAATTATTTTTTGTTGCGGTTATTATAGTGTGGGGGATTCCAAACCGACAAATAATATTTTTGTAGACAAAATCCTTCAACTTGTTTGACGTAACGGTAGCCAAGGGTTTAGCCTCTACCTACTTGGTAAAGTAATCAACAACAACCATTACGAATTTAACGTCCCATTTTTCTTGAGGCAAGGGGCCGATCAGGTCAATGCCCCAAATAGCGAACGACCAGGGGCTTGTCAAAGTAGTCAATTCTTGAGGTGGAGCTCGTAGAATACCTGTAAACCTCTGGCAGCTATTATATCTGTGCACATAGTCCGCTGCGTCATCAAAAACCATTAGCTAATAATACCCCTGGCGAAGTACTTTATAAGCTAAGGACCTACCTCTTACATGATTTCCACAAATCCCCTCATGGATCTCCCTTAGAACATAGTTCGCGTCTTCATGATCGATACATCGTAGCAGTGGTACGTTGAACCCGCGTTTATACAATTTATCATTGACGAGTGTGTACCAAGTTGCCTTTGTGCAAAGTGTTTTAGCTTCAGTTCTCTCCTCTGGTAGTGTACCATCCCTCAAGTAGGCTATGATCGCATCCATCCAAATGTATCTTCAACTTATTGTTAAAACTGGTCCCTGTAGAGTAGAGATGCTTGGTTTTGGGAGGAACTTAACTGGGATAGAATTAGCCTTCTCTTGGTTCATTGCAAAGGCTAAGCGGGCTAATGCGTCCACTTGCGTGTTCTTCTGCCTTGGGATCTGGTGAATTATGAAAGACCTGAATTGCTTAGGCTCGACTTCAACTAGCTGTAGATAGGATGACATCCTATCTTCCTTCGCCTAGTATTCCCCGGTAATTTGGTGGACCACGAGCTATGGGTCGCTATAAACCTTAATGGATTCTACCCCCATTTCTTTGGCGAGGCGAAACTCTGTGAGCAATGCGTCATACTCAGCCTCATTGTTGGAAGCGGGGAACTCGGATTTTATCGCGGCTTTGATCGGGTTTTCGTTTGGACTTTTGAGCAAAAGCCCCGCTGCTGCCTCTTTCTCATTCGAGGAGCCATCTACATATAAAGTCTATTGCCATAGGTCATCAAGCTTTGACTACTGTTGCTCGATTTCTCCCAAGGTACTTGCCCATAGCGGGCTTGACTCACCTTCTGGCTAGTAGGAAAATTCAGATATGAAATCTGTCAAGGCTTGACCTTTGATTGCTGTCCTCGGGATGTAGTTGATGACGTGCTGACTCATCTCCATCGTCCACTGGATTAACCTACTCGATGCCTTGGGTTTTTGCATTATCTTCTTTAAAGGGAAGTTGGTCAACACGTGAATGAAGTGTGTTTGGAAATAGGGTCGTAGCTTCTTAGCAGCGATGACAAGGGCAAAGGTGAGCTTCTCCATCTTAGGGTACCTTGTTTCCGCATCAAGCAATCTTTTGCTCATATAGTATAATGGCCATTGCACTCCTCCTTCCTCGCGTGCCAATGTCGTAGTAATAGCAGACTTTGATACTGATAAAAATAATAACAATGGCTCGCCCTGGATGAGCTTTGACAAAAAAGACAGTTATCCCAGATGTTTTTTCAGCTCTTGGAAGGCTCTCTCACACTACTCTGTCCACTTAAAGCCTTTCTTTGCTTTTAGGGTCTAAAAAAATGGTAACCATCTGTCTGTGGCTCGAGAAACAAATCTGTTGAGTGCAGCCACACGCCCTGTCAAGCTTTGTACTTGTTTTACGCTACTTGAATCTTCTCTGGGTTGGCTTTTACACCCTGTTGTTTCATGAGGAAACCTAGGAATTTCCCCGAGGTTACCTCGAAAGCACACTTTAAGGGGTTCAACTTCATTTGGTATTTTCTGAGGATGTCAAACATTTCCTCCAAATGCTCAATATGACTTTCTACGACCTTTGACTTAACGAACATGTCGTCGATGTACACCTCCATGGTCTTGCCGATTTGGTCGGTGAACATCTTGTTCACCAAGCGCTAATAGGTCGTCCCAGCATTCTTGAGGCCAAATGATATAAACCTGTAACAATAAATTACACGGTCAGTAATAAATGAGGTATGCTCTTCATCGGGTTTGTACATCGGGATTTGGTTATATCCCGAGTATGCATCCATAAAGCTAAGTGAAACATTCTCGACTATTGCATCTACTAGTTGGTGAATCTGTGGTAACTGAAAGCTGTCTTTGGGATATGCTTTATTCACATCTATGAAGTCGACGCAAGTTCGCCACTTGTCATTTAACTTTTTGACCAGGATTGGGTTGGCGAGCTAGTCTGGGTATTTGACTTCTCTGATGAAGTTGATTTTCAAGAGTTTGTCAACTTCATCTTTGAGCGCTTGTGAGCGCTTTGCATCCATAGATCTTTTTTTTTTGTCTTATGAGTCGAGCTTTAGGGTCAAGATTCAACCTGTGGCATATTACCTCGGTGTTGGTCCTCACGATATCCGCATGCATCCATGTGAACACGTTGAGGTTTTTCTTCAGGAACCTTGCCAGATTATCAGCCATTTCTCTGCTTAAACTGCTGTCGATCTATAGTACATGAGTTGGATCTTCCTCGCTGACACTAATTTTCACAGCTCTTTTGTTGGCCATGCTGCGAGTTCTTCTCTATGGATGCGAGGATCTATTGTATCCTCGAGTGGTCCGGGGTTTGGCTTGGATTCTACTATAACCATTGTTCTTGGGAGTAGGCACTTTTATGGTGTGTGTGACTCGGTTGTAACATTCCAAAGATTCTTTTCTGCAGCTTCTGATCGTCGCAACCCTCTTAGGAGTCGAAAACCTCATTTCTTGGCAGTGGACCAATGTGACTGCGCTCGAGTCATCCAAGATCGGCCTTCCGAGGATGATATTGTATGAGGTAGGGTAGTCTACCACTAAAAACTCAGTCATCACTGTCCTGATCTTGGGCTCCATCCCGAAGTCACGGGGAGGTCGATCGTCCCCTTAGGAACTATGCTGTCCCTGGTAAATCCATAGAGAGGCAAAGGGCATGCTTTCAGATCCCTCTCTGTGAACCTCATTCCTCGAAAAACTCTTAGGAAATGATGTTCGTTGCGCTCCCATTGTCGTCATCACCCTGTGTATTTAAGCATTATCAATTCTAGCTGTGATTACAATCGTGTCATGATTGTGGTGAGGGGATTTCTTGCATTCCTCGATCGTGAACCCTACTACCTCGATTTCCTGTCTGGGCCACTTGGGTGGCTTCTGTTCACAGCTCATTGTCCACGGAACTGAGTCTGTTCTTGCCTTACAGGCATATTGCTCGCGAGCATGACTTGAGCTCCCTCCTATGTCGGGCCCCCCCATAGATCATGCCTACCTAGACTTCGTTGTTGGTGTTTGGCGGGGCTTGTTGGACCTGATTCTGGGCTTGGTTTTGGTCCTGGTTTAGGATCTGGTTGTTTTACTTGCCTGGATTTTCGCGAGCTGGTGTCGTCTTAACGAATTCCTTTAAGTAGCCCCTTCTTATCAAGTCTTTAATGACATCCTTCAAAGCTCGGAACTTGTTTGTGTTGTGCCTAACATTTCGGTGGTATCGACAATGTTTTTGTTGGTCTCTTCTACCTGAAGCCCCGCTCATTCTTTTTGGAGCAGGCAGTCTTTTCGCCTTATGAGAGACTTCGTAGATATGGGTGATGTCTTGAGTGAGGGGGGGGAGGGGAGTGTATTTTGCGTACTGTTGCCAGCGAGCTTTTTACCCATTGGTGTTTTGCAGCCATCTGGTAGAACTTAGCTAGGCTTACATGATCTTCACTTTGGAGCTCTTTCTACAGTTCCATGTTCAGTCTAATCCCTGCAATCAGTAAAGTTTGGATGGACTCCTCGGGTGCATCTGCAACCTTTGCTTGTTTGTTCTAAAACCTCATCAAGTACGAGGTTAATGTTTTGTCTCTCCCTGACGAATGTTGCTCAAGTAGCTAAACGACATTGCGAATGCCTCCTCGCTTGAAATTGCTATAAATACAACAAGGAGAATTGTTTCCAAGAGTTGATGGAGTTCGCCTTGAGCCTTTTATACCACTTCTTGGCATCCCCTATTATTGTGACTGTGAAGCACTAACACTTTGCCAAATCAGAGACTTAGTGCAGCTTCATTAGGTCGTTGAAATTATCGAGGTGGTCTCCTGGGTCCCCTCTCCCATCAAACTTGCTTTCTGGTGCCATGAATCCTTGCAGAAGTGAGGCTTGGCGAACTTCCTTTGTGATTGGGAACTTACTATTTCCTTTACCATGCCATTCTAGCGAGCTTTCAAATCGTCGAGTATTCTTTGTACACGATCTAAGTCTTCGTTATGATTGCACTGGTTGGCTTTGTTCAGCCTACTTCGAGCAAATGGGTTCACAAATTCATCGCTTACGAAGCTCCTATATTGTGCGGATTGATGCGCAAGGTTGAGTCATGATGGCTAGGCTAATAAGGGCTATCATGCTCATCGGTTCGTTGTTCATGACGTTGGTTATAACTGGAACGTCGGTCATTGCTAGATTGGCCCACATGGTTTGTCTCTCTAGCTGGCAAGGATCGATCTTGTCTTGGGCATGGGTTAATACCGGCACGATGACACTGGGGATATGACCAAGCGTCTTGGGGATGACCGTTGTCTTCACTCTCCCCTAGTGGCTGTTTTCTCGGTCGCCTCTCGGGGTTAGTTTGCCCTTGGGACTCGCGATGAATCAGACTAATTGCCTACAGAATTCATACCTGTTAGGGTGGTGCTGGTGAAGCATGACTGGTTAAGATTCTGGGTAGGTAGTTTTTTATTCCTTAGCTCAGCCACGTTTTGTTGCATCGCCTGTGCAACCATCGTTTTGATCATTTCCACCAGTTGGGCGTTTTTGGGGTTTGACGTCCCTGCCTCCTGGTTATTCGCAACATGCTGAGTTGGTGACACGGGTGTTCGGCATCTAGCAACGTCCTGTTGTACCTTCTGATGGGTGGTTTCCACATTCTCAAGGTTTCAGGTGGTGGTCTTTGATCTGGTGCATTATGGGCTTGGATTCGGCAGATTATCGCGAATGTTCGTAGAAATTGCTGTGATGTTGGTGAAGGGCCCTCCTTCAGCGCTAAAATGTTGATATAAAAATCTGTATCAACCAGAGAATTCTAATCGATCTTGATGGGACCAGAATGGATGTGCGCGTAATTACAGGTAATCAGCGATATACGAATATTAAATGCTATAAAATGAATCACAATGAGAATTTTTAAAGTGGTTCAGCGAGGTAAACTCTTGAGCCTACGTCCATTTTTTTTTGTATTTGCTGTGAGAGCTTACAATGAGAATTTTGTGTCAAAGTTGTAACCCTTTTGTCATCATTTGTGGGGGTTTATATACAAGGTTTGTACAAAGGAAAGAACGAAAATAAAACAGATTACAATTGGTCTAAACTGCAATTCTGATATTCTCGCGATTTGACATTGTGATCGCATAGAGATTGATGTTGATTTGGTCATTCCCGCAATATATAGGATCTGAAGATATCTAGGAATTGATTGAATGATCATTCGCATTATTCGTGATTAGCTTATGCTGGGTCGAGTATGCGTCGATGAGCTTGTGCTGGGTCGAGTATGTGTTGATGAGCTTGTGTTGGGTCGGATAACCAGTGGAGTTGGACTGGTCCTGGGTCGAGCTATATCCTCGCGGTGACCCGAGCTTGATGAACAAATCACACACAACAACATCAACAATATATTTATAAGAACTAAGTATTTATCTAACATAATATAATGTTAAAAATAAAGTATAAGAAAAAAAACTTCAAAATCATAAAAATTACAATCAATAAAAGTCAACAGTGATAGAAACCAGACGTAGTTTGTGATATTGTATTGGAATTTATTAGTAACCATGAAAAAAAAGAGACATTTTGTGAATGGTGACAAAATTCGACCAACATAGACAGAAGCTCGATTAATGAAAATGATTATTATTTATTATTTAACATATTGAAGGACAAACATTTTAACGGTACCAATAGTGCACATTTACTAATTATTTTTGGAGCAAAAGTGTTATGTGTGTAAGGTTTTTTGAATAATCAAGTACCACTTAAATATTCTGTTTGTTGATTATTGTAATAAATACATTATTAAAGGATAACTCATTTTTTTTGTAATTTTTAATCAACTATGAAAGATAAGAGGTGTGAAGGGTGGTGGGTGAGATTTTTCAAAAGGTGATGAGAGATGATATTATAATTTTATTATAAAGCATTGGATTCTACTTTCTAGTAAAAAGTTTAAAGAGAGAGGAAGAAATATCCTGGTACAACATCATCATAATATTTACTTACAATTTATTCAATTCATGTCTTAAGTCACTTTTATTTCATAATTAAAATATATAATAATAAATTCAAGATAATAATCACAAAAATTGATAGATGATTTAAATCATGGGTAATCATTTTGTATAAAATCTATTATTTTTTTCCTATATTTAACTGTATTTGATTTGATATTTGTAGAGCCATTATGTTAATCTTGGAAGTATTAATTATTGTAAAAAACTGTAACAGACAATATATGAATAGTAATACTTTTTTTTTGGTTGTTATTAAAAAAAGGAAGACAGATAAAATTTATATGTATATAATAATAATAATGACTAGAAGGCGCTTGACAGAATAGTACGAATCAGAAAACGAAACAGCAACCAGTTGAGAGTTTAGATCCGCGCCTTCATAAAGGCAGTATAAAACCAAGTACACGAACAAAACAATCCCCAATCTCCATTTCTCCACAGCCACTGTCCAATCACCCAAACAAAACTATCTTTTATATACTGTTTGTTTGGACCGTCCTCTCTTGGTCCCATTTTGTCTCTCCATCCGTCAAAACCCCAAACACCGAATTTAAAAAAAAAAAAAAAAAAAATCCATAAACCGAAACAGCCAAACAATCCCTCCAGCGGAAGTCGGAAAAAAAGAAAAAAAGAACAAATTCTAAGCAAGCAATGCTTACGTTATTAATTATCGGATAATGGAACTCAGCGATTCGACTCGTTCGCCTCTCGGCATCGATCTCAATGAGATCCCGATAACTTCGTCGACGGATAATCCGGTCGATTGCTTGCCGGAGCCTGCGTCGCCGGTGGTTTCAGCCGAGGAAGGTAGGGGCGGGATGTGCGGCGCATGCGGAGGGCCGGAGGTGGAGGGATACGTGGTTGTGTGCGACGGCTGCGAGAGGGGTTTTCACTTGGAGTGTGCTGGAATGCACGGGAGGCAGGCGGTTAATCTGGTTGAGTGGGTGTGTAGCGACTGCGTTGAAAGCGGAGTTAAAAGTAAACGCTGGCCGTTAGGCAAGAAAAAGAGGATTTTGGATATAAACGCTTCTCCGCCTAGCGATGCTGATGGTGACGCTGCCGAGGAACTGCTCGATGCCAGGTACGTTAAGTTTGGTTTGTCTTGGTTTTAGCAATGGTGAAGATTTAAGTTTGAAGTAAGTGTTAGTAGATTTGTTTTGGAAAACATAGAAGAATAGAATGGAACTTTATTTTAGTTCTACTGAGTTGATGATGGTATTTTAAGGTGAAAATAATAATATTTTGGTTTAGCACATTGGTTTAAGTTTGTATAAAAGCTAAAGATTGAATCTTTTGGTGATTTTAGCCTCAGTGAGATGGAAATTTATTTATTATGAATGGTGTTTTGTTATAAGCATAGAGCTAAAAGGTCAAGGCATAGGTAGGGTTATGAGATTGTTGTTTGGATTGTGGGCAATTTTACTTTCTGCTGGGAAGATTTTATACAGACTTCAGTTATTGAATTGCAATTAAGCCCAAAGTCATGAGTTTGATACATAATGCATAGGTGGTGTTATTAGTTTGTTGTTGGGATTGTAGGCAATTTTACTGTACTGGGAGGATTTTATGCAGACTTCAGTTATTGAATTGCAATTAAGCCCAAAGTCATGAATTTGACACTGTTAATTTCTTCTGTCCATGCCAAAGCCAAGCTATGTTGTTCACATGCCTCAATCAACTTTTATCCGAGC